>NW_026521932.1:0-5377 GCF_021234435.1 Artibeus jamaicensis | reverse complement strand
CTGGTGAGAGATAGCTATGCAGGTGAGAAATGGCTGTGCAGGTGAGAGATAGCTATGCAGGTGAGATCTGACTGTGCAGGGGAGTGATGAGTATGCTGGTGAGTTTGAGGATGCAGGAGAGTGATGAGTGTGAAAGTGAGAGATGGGAGTGCAGGTGAAAGATGACTGTGCAGGTGAGGGATGATTGTGCAGGTGAGAGGTGGCTGTGAAGGTGAGAGATTGTTGTGAAGGACAGCAATAAGTGTGTAGGTGAGTGATGAGTGTGCAGGTGAGTGACGGCTGTGATGATGAGTAATGATTGTGCAGGTGAGTAATGGCTGTGCAGGTGAGAGATGGCTGTGCATGTGAGTTATGATTGTGGAGGTGAGTGATGATTTTGCAGGTGAGTGATGGCTATGCAGCTGAGAGATCACTGTACAGCTCAGGGATGGCTGTGCAGTGAGAAATGAGTTTGCATGTTAAAGATGCTCATGCAGGTGAGAAGTAACTCTGAAGGTGAGAGATGACTGTGCATGTGCGAGTTAATTCTGCAGGTGACTGATGACTGTGAACGTGAGAGGTGACTGCGCAGGTCAGTGATTGTTTTGTAGTGAGAGATGAGTGTGCAGGTGAGAACTGGCTGTGCAGGTGAGTGATGAGTATTCATTGGAGTGATGCGTGTGCAGTTGAGAGATGAGAGTGCAGATGAGTGATGAGTGTACAAGTCAGTGATGACTGTGCACATGAGAGATAATTGTGCAGGTTAGAGATGGCTATGCAGATGTTAGATGGATGCACAGGTGAGTGATGGTGTGCAGGGGAAAGGTGAGTGTGCATCTGAGAGTTGGTTTTGCGGGTGAAGTTTGAGTATGCTGTTGAGTGATGAGTATGCAGGTGAGTGATGAGTATGCAGGTTACAAATGGCTCTCCAGATGAGTGAGCACCGTGAAAGTGGAAGATGATTGTGGAAGTGAGTGATGAGTGTACAGGTGAGAGATGAATGTGTAGGTGAGTAATGAGTGTGCAGGTGAGAGATAGTTTTCCAGGTGACAGATGAGTGTGCAGGTTAGAGACTACTATGCAGGTGAGTGATGAGTGTGCAGGTGAGAGATGGCTTTCGTGGTTAGTGATTAGTGTGCAGTTTAGAGATGGCTGTGTGGGTGAGAGATGGCTGTGCAGGTGAGTGATGAGTATTGGGGTGAGTGATGTGTGTGTAGTTGAGAGATGAGTGTGCAGATGAGTAATGCTTGTTCCTGTGAGTGATTCCTGTGAATGGAGAAATGGGGTTGCAGGTGATAAATTGCTGTGTAGGTGAATAATGAGTTTGCAGGTGGCAGATGGCTGTGCAGATGACAGATGACTGCACAGGTTTTTGATGGATGTGCAGGTGAATGAAGGCTGTGCAGGTGAGAGATTGCTGTGAATGTGAGTGAAGAGTGTGCAGGTGAGTAATGAGTGTGTAGGTGAGTGATGGGTGTGCAGGTGAGTGATGGCGGCCCAGGTAAGAAATGAGTGTGCCGGTTGAGATGTCTGTGCAGGTGAAAGATGGTTGTGCAGGTGAGAGATGACTGTGAAGGTGATTGAGGAGTGGCAGGTGAGTGATCATTGTGCAGGTGAGATTATTGTGAAGGTGAGTAATGAGTGTGTTGGTGAGAGATAGCTATGCAGGTGAGAAATGGCTGTGTAGGTGAGAGATAGCTATGCAGGTGAGAGCTGACTGTGCAGGTGAGTGATGAGTATGCTGGTGAGTTTGAGTATGCAGGAGAGTGATGAGTGTGAAAGTGAGAGATGGGTGTGCAGGTGAATGATGACTGTGCAGGTGAGAGATGATAGTGCAGTTGAGAGATGGCTGTGAAGGTGAGAGATTGTTGTGAATTAGAGCAATAAGTGTGTAGATGAGTGATGAGTGTGCAGGTGAGTAATGGCCATGCACGTGAGATATGGCTGTGCATGTGAGTTATGATTGTGGAGGTGAGTGATGATCTTGCAGGTGAGTGATGGCTGTGCAGCTGAGAGGTTACTGTACAGGTCAGGCATGGCTGTGTAGTGAGAAATGAGTGTGCAGGTGAAAGATGATAGTGCAGGTGAGAAGGAACTCTGAAGGTGAGAGATGACTGTGCATGTGAGAGTTAACTTTGCAGTTGACTGATGACTGTGCACGTGAGAGATGACTGCGCAGGTCAGTGATTGTTTAGTAGTGAGACATGAGTGTGCAGGTGAGAACTGGCTGTGCAGGTGAGTGATGAGTATTCATTTGAGTGATGTGTGTGCAGTTGAGAGATGAGTGATGAGTGTACAGGTCAGTGATGACTGTGCACTTGAGAGATAATTGTGCAGGTTAGAGATGGCTATGCAGGTGAGAGATGGCTGTACAGGTGAGTGATAGTGTGCAGGTGAAAGGTGAGTGTGCAGGTGACAAATGGCTCTCCAGGTGAGTGAGCACTGTGAAGGTGAGAGATGAGTGTGATGGTGAGTGGTGAGTGTGCAGGAGAGAGATGGCTTTGAAATTGAGAGGGGGTTTTGCATATCAATGTTGAGTGTACAGGTGAGAGATGGATATGCAAGTAAGTAATGAGTGTGCAGGTGAGAGATGGTTTTCCCGGTGACAGATGAGTGTGCAGGTTAGAGACTGCTATGCAGGTGAGTGATGAGTGTGCAGGTGAGAGATGACTGTGCAGGTGAGTTATCAGTGTTCAGTTATTTGATGTGTGTGCAGTTTAGAGATGAGTGTGCAGATGAGTGATTAGTGTGCTGGATAGTGATGGCTGTGAGGGTGAGAGATGATTGTGCGGGTGAGAGATGGCTATGCGGTGCAGAGATGGCTGTGGAGGAGAGTGATGAGTGTGCTGGAGAAAGATGAGTGTACAGGTGAGTAATGGTTTTGCAGGTCAGTGATTAGTATGCAGGTAAGTGATGAGTGTGCCGGTGAGAGGTGGCTGTGCAGGTGAGTGAGGAGTGTACACATGAGAGATGAGAGTGCAGGTGACCGATCATTGTGAAGTTGAGTGATGAGTATGCAGGTGAGTGTGAGTATGCAAATGAGTGATGAGTGTGAAGGTGAAAGATGGCTTTGCAGGTGAGAAATGACTTTCAGTTTAGAGATGATTGTGCAGGTGAGAGATAGCTGTGCATGTGAGAGATGGCTGTGAATGTGAGTGAAGAGTGTGCAGGTGAGTTATGAGTGTGTAAGCGAGTGACGGGTGTTCAGGTGAGTGATGGCGGCTCATGTAAGAAATGACTGTGCTGGTGGAGATGGCTGTGCAGATGAGAGATGGCTGTGAAGGGGAGTGATTAGTATGCAGGTGAGAGATGTTTTTGCAGGTGAGAGATGACTCTTCAGGATAGTGATGGCTGTGCAGTTGAGAGATGACTGTGAAGGTGATTGAGGAGTGTGCAGCTAAGAGATCATTGTGCAGTGAGATTATTGTGAAGGTGAGTAATGAGTGTGTTGGTGAGAGATAGCTATGCAGGTGAGAAATGGCTGTGCAGGTGAGAGATAGCTATGCAGGTGAGAGCTGACTGTGCAGGTGAGTGATGAGTATGCTGGTGAGTTTGAGTATGCAGGAGAGTGATGAGTGTGAAAGTGAGAGATGGGAGTGCAGGTGAATGATGACTGTGCAGGTGAGAGATGATAGTGCAGGTGAGAGATGGCTATGGAGTTCAGAGATCACAGTGGAGGTGAGTGATCAGTATGCTGGTGAAAGATGAGTGTGCAGGTGAGTAATGGCTGTGTATGTGAGAGGTGAATATGCAGGTAAGTGAACATTGTGCAGGGAGTAATGAGCGTGCAGGTTAGAGAAGGCTATGCAGGTGAGTGATGGTTGTAAAGCTGAGTTATGGCTGTGCAGGTTAGAAATGACTGTGCAGGTGAGTGATGCTGTGCAGGTGAGAGATGAGTGTGAAGGTGAAAGAGATAGTTCAGGTGAATGGTAACTGTGCAGGTGAGTAATAATATGGACATAAGAGATGACTGCGCAGGTAAGTGATTATTTTGCAGTGAGAGATGAGTGTGTAAATGAGAGATGATTGTGCAGGTGAGAGGTAACTGAAGGTAAGAGATGACTATGCAGGTGAATATTGCTGTGCAGGTGAAAGATGATTGTGCAGGGGAGAATGACAGTGTAGGTGAGAAATGATTTTGCAGTTGAGTACTGAGTGTGCAGGTAAGAGATGGCTGTGCAGGTGGGTTATGGTAGTGCACATGAGAGATAACTCTGCATTGAGGGAAGACAGTGCAGGTGAGTGATGAGCGTGCAGGTAAGAGATGGCTGTGCAGGTGAGTGAGTATTTCACAATTGAGAGATGGCTATGAAGGTGAGAGATGGCTGTTTAGGTGAGTTATGTGCCTGCATATGATTGATGTGCATCCAGGTGAGAGACGGCTTTGCAGGGGTTGATGAGTGTGCGCGCAAAAAATGACTGTGCACGTGGAAGATTTTGCAGATGAAATGAGAGTGCATTTGAAAAATGACTGTGCAGGTGAGCAATTAGTGTGAAGGAGAGAGATGGATATACAGGTGAGTGGTGAGTGTGCAGGTCAGTGATGGTTGTGCAGGTGAGTGATGAGTTTTCAGTTGAGTGATGTGTGCAGTTGAGAGATGAGTGTGCACATCCGTGATAAGTGTGCATGTGAGTGATGACTGTGCATGTGAGTGATGATGGTGCAGGTTACAGCTGGTATACAGGTGAGAGATTGCTGTTCAGCTGAGTGATGAGTGTGCAGGTGAAAGATGAGTGTGCCTATGAGAGATGGCTTTGCATGTGAGTGATGAGTGTGCAGGTGAGAGATGGCTATGCAGGTGAGTGGTGAGTGTGCAGGTCACAGATGGCTCTTCAGGTGAGTGATTGCTGTGAAGGTGAGAGATGATTGTGCAAGTGAGTGATGAATATGCAGGTGAGAGATGGCTGTGCAGGTGAGAGAAGATTGTGCATGTGAGTGATGAGTGTGCAGGTGAGAGATGGTTTTCCAGGTGACTGCTGAGTGAGCAGGTAAGAGATGGCTATTCAGGTGAGTGATGACTGTACAAGTGAGACATGGCTGTGTATTTGAATGACAAGTGTGCAGGTGAGTGGTGGCTGTGCAGGTGAGTGATGAATGTGCATGTGAGTGATGGCTATGAAGGTGAGTGATGATTGTGTAGATGAGAGATGGCTATGCAAATAGAGATGGCTGTGCATGTGAGTGATTAGTGTGCAGGTGAGAGATTAGTGTGAAGGAGGGAGATGCCTGTGCAGGTTACTGATGAGTATGCAGGTGAGTGATGTGTGTACAAGACAGATGGCTGTGCAGATTAGTGATGGCTGTGAAGGTTAGAGATTACTTTGCAGATGAGTGATGAGTGTGGTTGTGACAGATGACTGTGAAGGTAAGAGATGACTGTGCAGGTGGGTGAAGATT